>NW_027175931.1:13379122-13386622 GCF_023055335.1 Clinocottus analis | reverse complement strand
GAGATTCCAATGATACTCATGTGAAGAACACATATGAATTTATTTGGTCTTTAAGCACCAAAAGACCAAACCACCCGTTCTGTCTAAACACGTATGAGAACGACTCGTTTGCAAAGTTCTCGACACTAAGCTATGGTGTGGACAAATTCACAAATCCCCCGGAATTTAGTACACAACGTATCGTGCATTAAGCTCCAGGCAAGCCCAGTCCCATCTCTCTCCTGAGGTCGAGGGCTGAAAAGGGTCTCGGCCTCTTCTTCATTGGCTGGCGAAGAGTTTTAATGAGCTCGCATCCCAGAGGAAGACAGGGAGAAATGCACACAGTATGAGGTGAGAAAAGTTTTAATAACCTGCACTGCCGGGTTGTTTTAAGAAACAGCGGTGTGCGTGTGTGTGTGTGCATGTGTGTGCGTGTGCGTGTGCGTGTGTGTGTGTGTGTGTGTGTGTAGTCCCCACAGATGTGAAGTTTGAATTTGTAGGCAAGTGGAACGACATTTCTTGCCTGAAAAAGATCTCCTCTGCTCACTGGTTACCCGTCCCTACCATTATAAATAACAGTAGCAAGTAAGTAGCAATGGGAGCAGGGGTGAATTATGGGTAAAAAAAACCCTTAGACCAATATTCCAATATGCACAACAACAAGCGCACACCCAAATGCCTACGAAAGAGCAAATGCCGGGGAATTAAGAGTAGATTAGAGATGGAGGAGAAAAAGGAGGTGGACAGAGTCTCTCTCTCTCTCTCTCTATATATATATATATATATATATATATATATAGAGAGAGATATATATATATATATATATATATATATATATATATATATATATAAATATATATATATATACATATATACATATATATATAGAGAGAGAGATATATATATATATACATATATATATATATATATACACACACACACACACACACACACACATATATATATATATATATATATATATATATATATATATATATATATATATATATATATATATATACATATATATATATTAGGGCAAGTAAACGTGTCAATTAACGGTGTTAATTATTTGATCATGCGTTCACTGCATGTTTTTTTTTTGCATGTTTTTTTTTTTTTGCATTGGGAGGGGCTTATCGCTTTAAATCTCTCCCAGACGGCTTAGTTCAGACCTGGCGTCTCACTGCTGAGAAACACAAATATCCAACGAGGCAAGATCACGAACATTTTTGGAATCCCCTTTTAGTCTCGAAAAGAGGACATGTCCAGGAAAAAGAGGACGTCTGGTCACCAGGTAATTCTCATTACTCACAAAAGTCCAGTGATCTCCTTTCCAGCTTCATACAGCCCGTGGATTTTTCTCACGATTGTGTGTCTTTGCGGTGCTTTGATGCTCGGGTCCCCCGTTGCCACTCACAAAACTTTGGTGAACCCCTCATCCTCAACAATATTAATTCTGCAACTGTGCTGCTCAGCTTGTCACAGGCAGACTTAGTGAGGGGTCTTTAATGTTCAGTGAGGCTGGTTTGACGCATTCCACTTGAACGCCCCTCCCCGACCAACATGCTTCGCGTTGAGATGGTACTTTAGGGGCCGATCACACAGGACATGACTTTTTAAAGCGCAGCTGCTTAAAAAACGCCATGACAAAAACACGCTGATCGTTTTTAAAAATAAATGTGTCGGGCGTTTTTTTTAAAAAGCTGAGTGTGACAGTGATGAGATGTGCGACTCCGCGCAGCGCGCTTAAAAGTTGAGAATATTTTAACTATTAAAAGGCGCTAAAAAAACGCTAGAAAAACGTGCCGCGCACCGTTTAAAAAGCGCGCATGAAAGGCGCGCCTTACCATAGGGAATCAATGGTTTTGCTAGCGACGCGTTTTTAGAGTCGCGTCTGGTGTGATCGGCCCCTAAGGCTGGTTGTGCTACGGTAAACGTCAACGTCTTCCCGCAGGGAGTACATCTGACATCTACGTCTAGCTGCATTAGAGCGGAAATAGTTGAATAGGTTTATTAGAAGCTCCATTTGCGCATGCGTTAAAAAAAATAACTAATTAATCCTGTAATTTAATCATAATGTGTTGATGTGTTATTTTTCACAGCTCTAATATATATATATATTTGTATATTAGGGCTGGGCACGATAACGCGTTAACGCAAGATTAATCCAATCCAATGGCCATCCTTTAACGGCGTTAACTATTTGATCATGCGTTGACTGCATGTTGTTGTTCTTTTGCATGTTTTCACAGCTATATATATATATATATATATATATATATATATATATATATATATATATATATATATATATGTATGTATATATATATATATATATATATATGTATATATATATATATATATATATACATATACAGGAGGGTCGCGTCGGTTCGAGCTGAAATGACAACTGACAGCGGGGAAACTTTAAAGTTTTGACAGCAACACTGTGATTGGCTTACAGAAATTGCGTCGTCTCCGGTTGGTTCATTCAACAAACACGCCACCAATCAACCAATGGAGTAATCGCTGCGAGACGAGGACTGAGCTTTGTAAATGAACCGGAGAGTGGGGATTGTCTTCCTTTTTGAACTTACGCTTGAGCTTCATTATCACTCGGCATAGCACGCCCGCGCACTACAAAACCCCGGCTGCCTCCGTGCAACATTTTATTCTGCAGTGGACGAGAGCCACACTTCCTCTGTTCCTCTCTCTGCACTCAGCGAGGCGCGCGTGCAAAGTCTAGCAGGATACATGTTTATAATGACCCGTTCACAACTTAACACAACACCATCACAGCACATTAATACCAGTTAAAAGATTAAATTAGATATAGCACCATGTGAGCTATTCAGACATGGTCATGGTGGAAGTAGCCGGGTTCGTGCTAATCAGGGAGTTGGTTATGATGAAGATGCTGCATTTTCGGGTTGTTAACCAACACAAAGACACCGTTGGTGTGAGGGGTGTGTGTGGCTCTCAACTGCCAGACTTGCCCTAGCTTTATACCTCCAATTTTTTTTTGGTCAGGGTATGGTAGCGTGTCTGGAAATGCAGCGTCATCAAATTGCAGCCAAACCAGTGATGCATTTTAAGCGGCATGCAACATGCGTATCTACGTAATGTTTCCAGATCATACTCCATGCATACATTTTTAAATGAACGTACATTGGAAGTTTATTAGCTTGTTTCTTGTAAACATTGGAAGTTTATTTTGTAAAGACACTTTGCACGTCACCAGTATTTGACAACATGCACATGCATGTAATTTACTAGTTACTCTTCTGAATGAGGACTTTAGAGCAGGAATATTTTACTTACTTTGACATAGCTGGGTTTGTGTGTTCAATATGATGAATACATTTTTTTCCCTGCACTTATTTCACAAGAGTTAAGGAAAAATATATTGCTGCGGTTTTACAATTTTCAGACCTCAGGGACCTGCGGTCCTGCTTTTTACAGGTAATATTGGAAACGACACCCACAGAGGAGCCGCCGCTGGAGAGGTTGGAGAGGTGAAGTATCCAGTGAAATAAAAACACAAAAGGCGCGGAAATCCTCGCTTCCACTTTCACATTCTCAACATCACCTGCAGGCGTGTTGAGCTGTGGTAATGTGTGTCTGCGTGTGGGTAAAGATGCGTTCCCATACAGTGCAACGCTAATACATTCGAGTGAGGTACGCAATTTGTAAAACAGAAAAAGAGACGGGACACCAGGACTCCATAGACACAGACGGGATGAACACGGTATTCATAGCACTGTTCTGAGACTGGACATGCTGAACAGTGACCTGTTCAAAACATTTTATCTTAAATTTCTGGCTTCATTCCTTGTTCCAGTCAAAAGTTAAATTCACCTGCATCACAGAGGAACAAAAACAGGTTATAGTTTAAATATTACAAACTATTACTTAGATTAAACTTCACAAGGTCCTTCTGTCGAAGGGATATCAAATCTTCACTTTTTAAAATATAATCATGCAATAGACATTGAGTATAAAATGTCTCTGTATCTGTTTGAACGGTGCTGTTTGATTTCGAGTGACAAAAGAATAGATCTGTTCACGGAAGCGATGCGATTAGAGTGCAGCAGGTGTGAAGGGTTCCCTTTGCAAGAAAAGACGGTAAAAATAATTATAATATGCAAATTCTTATTTTCAAAACAAAAATGTAAAATAGATGAAAGCACTTACTGTATATTTTAAAGCAGTGGATGCATCTTTGTGCTGCTTCTAACATTAAGTCCTGTGCTTTAGGAGTGAACTTATCTTGGCCAGGAATCATTGACACCAGCAAATAGATAATACATGAATAGTTCCCTTTGACTTTAAAATAGAGCCGTTGGATTTAAAGTGTGTTCATGTGTGCGTGTGGCGTTCACGTTGGTGTGAACAGATGCACAAGTGTGTGAGTCACAGGGAGAAGCTGAGCAATCAAAGGTGTGTATGACGCGAGGAAGTCGCGTGTGAAACAATACGTTAGTTTTTATGGTTCTTGTTAAAAAGTTGTGTCAGTTGTTGTTGCATATTTAAAATTTTAGTAACAATATTGTAACTATTACCTATTTTTTAAGGTCTTCCCAATTCCCGCCTTGAAATGATTTAGAGCTATATGACAAGGGTATTCAACTAAAATGTTAAGAGGTCCAGTTAGAGAAATTTTCTTGAAGCAAAGGTCCAGAAGATCATAATGTCTAACTATTTAGTGTGATATATATGTAAGTAGCCTGGTAGTTATATCAACAGCTGCATGTAATCAATACCTTTGAAATCAAATGAATTCAGTACGATTAAAACACTTTTTAACAATATTTATTATCACGGGACATAGAACTGGACTTATGTGTGACTGCAGATATGTATAATGTTCTCTCATGAACTAAATAAAAGTAGGGCAGCATTTTAAAATAAAATAAATACAAAATGAAAATGGTGCATGTAATAATAAATCATAACAATCAAATAAAGTGCTTAACTTCGTAAAAATTAAATAAAGGGAGGAAAAGCTTAAATGTCCCCATTTCTGTTTCAGTCTCAAACAATTTTACAGATAATGAATCTCAACACATCTTAACAATTTAACAGTTTTAGAGCATCACTCTTGCATCCCACTCCCCCACTTTGTTGCTCAGTGGGAGAATTGAGCTCAAGCTTGTCCTGCCAGGACTTTAAACCTGGGCTTGAATGGAGTCAGGGCCATCCTCATGCACATGTGGAGGTGCTCATTGGTGAGCCTCAAACGATATTTATTTTTGATGATATTCATCGTGGAGAAAGCTGCCTCGCAGTTGTAGGTGGAGCCAAACATGGTCAAGATGTATATGGCAACTTTCCTCAGACCTGGAAAAGCTGTCTCAGGGACCGTTTGGAGCCAGAAAGTGGATAGTCAGTTCTTAGAAACTGCTCTTTCAGGGACACATCTGCTTGGAGATCAACCAGTTGCATCTGGAGAGGCCCAGGATTTACCCATTTAAAGTGCTGTGTGACTTCCTTTGAGAACCCCCTGACATCAGTGATGATAAATGGGTTCTGAATGAACATGTGAGCTGTTGTCCAAAGCTGAAGCTGTCAAAACGGTTGCTGAAGTTTACGATCAGCTTCTTAATGAAGTCAACAATAGAAGTCACATCTCTCTGTCCATGAACCCGTTCCTGCACTGCTGGGAAGTGTGCACAGTCTCCCTGCAGGTCTTCCTTGAATAACTCAAGTTTCTTTTGAAGGAGCGGACAGCGGTCATCAGTTCACAAATTGAATTATCCTTGCCCTGTAGCCTCAAATTTAGTTAATTCAGATGTGCAGTGATAAACCAAAAAGGCCACATTATCTGTCTGTTTCTCATTTTCTAGAAAGAGAGAAAACGGTGTTGCCTTCTGATGTCTTAGCTCTGCCAAAAAAGATGCTACTTCCCTCCTGATGGACCAAAAGCGCGCTAAGACCCTCCCTTTGCTGAGCCATCTCACATTATTGTGCAGCAAAAGATCATCAGCATTGGCATCAACTTCTCTGAGGAATTCCCTCAGCATGCGATGCTCGGTTGAAGAGGATGCCCTGAGAAAATTGATCATTTTCATCATTGTATTCATTACTTCAGCATGCTCATCTGACAGGGAGGCACAGAAGACAGATTGATGAATGATGCAATGGTAAGCTATGAGCTCTGGATTGTCCTCTTTCAGTCTTGCTACAGCTCCTTTCTCTCTCCCTATCATAGCAGGGGCTCCATCTGTGGCTATTGAAACCACTTGTGTTGGCTCGATTCCTCTCTTCGTTAACATCTCCTTAATGGCTAGGTAGATATCTTCTCCTCTTGTACTGGTTTGAAGGGGAGTGACACCTAACAGGTCTTCACAGAATGCTTTCTGGTCTGTGTTGAAAAACATGACGTACACTAACAGCTGAGCAGTGTCACAGATGTCAGTGGACTCGTCCACAGCTAAGCCTACACATGGTGCCTTATGTATGGCTTCATTTAGCTGGGTTAGCACATCCTGAGTTAATATTTCACTTTTCTTTGTGGCAGATGATGCTGACATGGGTATTTGCTTTATCTTATCACAAAGCTCTTGTTTTGGTTTTCCGTCAAGTAATGTTTCAGCGACGACACTCATGCATTCTTTGACAAGCCCTCCATCAGTAAATGGCTTTTTGTGTTGCCCCAAAATCCAAGCAATTCTGAGGGAACACTCATGAGCACGTTGTTGGGTAGTGAACGTGTGGCTCAGGATCCTGGCTGACTGTTCATATTGGGCTGTGAGGCCACTTATTTTCTGTGATCTCACTTCGGATTTGAGTGGGTATGTTTGTTCAAAACCTTTGTTTTGTCTCATAATGGCGTTTCACAGTGCCACTTTTAATAAGTGCCACGGTTTCTGAACATATAAGACACACTGTTTTTGTGCTCCCTGTGGGAAGTATGAACAGAAATGAGTCTGTCCATTCCGGATTAAATGCTCTATTTTCGCTGTCAACGTTTCTTTTTTTGGAGAGCGACATTTGTTCCTTATGTTTCTCTCCCTTTCGCTGTCTCACTCGACTTGTTCTTAACTTTCTCCGGCACAGTCGTTCGTTTCTCTCTCTTTGTTCTCTGAATGTATTGCTATCTTTCTTTTTCTTTCTACCGTCTTTTCATGTGTAACCTGCCTCTAACTTTCTTATCTGTCTGCGCAGCGCTGTCTGTTGAGACGTAATGTTTACCGCCGAGAATGCATAGATTTGATTGGCTGAGTGGTGTCATGTGGGATGGCTTAACTCGCAATTGGTCTGTGCGTTTCCTCATCCACTACGCCACTACCGTAAATACTGCTAAAGGTGTGCCGCGCCGCCGGGTAAAAAAATAAAAACGCCCTGTCAGGTTTTAAATGATAACCTTCTGTTTTGGCTGGCTGTCCGGGGCCAGATGGGACGGCCTCTGGGTCCGGACCCGGACCGCGGTCGGCCAGTTAGTGACCTATGGTATATGACATGTCTACCCATGGAAAGCCGGCCTTAAACATCAGCGTTCAATGGTGAATTAACTTA
>NW_027175931.1:13349122-13374122 GCF_023055335.1 Clinocottus analis | reverse complement strand
CTTATTAAAGTCAACAGCTTAATAAAATGTATCCCATGAGCCACTTTCTCAATTATGATCGTTGACAGTTATTTCGTGCCATGTCAGTACGTTTCAACCCATCAGGAATGAACCATCTTCTCTGATTGCTAGAATATGTTGCCCCTCCATTAAGTTTACAGAGATGCTCAATGAGAACAACTGGCCGGCTAGGGAATTTATACAGAGCTGCAAACAAAAATAGCAAACACATTAACACAGAAAAAAGATCAATAAATAGTAGTGCTGTCATATTAGTGAATTATTAACGGCATTAACGCAAACCAATTTTAACGCCGTAAATTTTATTAACAGTGTTAACGCATTTTAATTTTTCAACGCCGGATGTAGGTCAACCGGAAGCAAAACAATAGGCACACAAGGAACACTTGGAAGCTCGGCTAATGTTACGGGTTGAAATGAATGAATGGTGAGCGCGATGTGGCAAAATGAATGATAGGCCGCTAATGAATGGAAAGTTTACTTTCAAAAAGTTTTCGGATGGTTCCCTTGACGAGACCTAAGTGGTATGAGCCATTTGTCATTGTGAGCTGAGCTATCATCGTAGCTGTCAAGTCTGAAACACCACTCAATGGCCAAGCACACAGCTGATGCTAACTCTGCGCCCCCTCGTCATAGCCAGACACGAATGGATGACTTCAGACAGAAACACATGGACACCACAACGAAGAACAAACTCACTGCAGCCAAAGCTAAATGATGCTACTGCGTGTAGCCTGTTAGCGTTATGGAGGACGAGGATCAAGCTGATATAATACACATCACATCCAATGACAGGACCTACGAAGCCTGACTGCTATGTTCACCTCTCTCTATCTCTCTCCTCCTTATTGGCATGAATGTTGCAACAACAATATTGTCAAAGCATCAAAACACATCATAAAAACATAGAAATATACAACTTATACAGATAACAAAAATAACAACAATAATAATAATAAAACAATAAGTAATTAAAATGATCTCTCTACCTCTCTCTCTACCCTTGTTTACCTGAAATGTGCACTCTATAATTTTATTTTGAACCACCCTGTTTGGCAGCTGTTTTTTAATAAATTGAAACATTTGCATAAAGCAAGCCAATCCACTTTTTCATGTTAAGAGCATTAAAATGCAAAAAAAATGTGATTAATGGCGATTAATCGTTAACTATGACATATATGTGATTAATCGCGATTAAATATTTTAATCGTTTGACAGCACTAATAAATAGTAATAATTGAAAATTAAAAATTAATGTTAATTACAAAGAAAACTAAAAATTAAACAAAAACTATTCTACACTCTACTATAATATCCCATATTTGATAATTTCATGCTTCACTTCCATGTGACCAGGTGACCTCTGTACACATTTTTCAGCGGCAGCCTATCACGCCAGTAACAGCGTGCTATCCCATGTCTCTATCCACCTGTTCCACTGTGTCATTTTCATTAAAAGCATCCAGCCTGAACTGCAGCAGGCTGATTTACCTGTGTGTGTATGCGTGTGCGTGTGCGTGTGTGTGTGTGTGTGTGTATAAAGTTGCTCCTGAAGGCAGGCTCTAACTGAAGCTGCTGTAGTGCCTACAGACATACCGGTTGAAATGCTCACTGACTGGTACCCACTCTAAATGTGTGCGCGTGTTTGCATGTTTGCGTCTGTGTGTGTGTGTGTGTGTGTGTGTGTGTGTGTCTGTGAGCGTGCGTGTGTACTGCAACAGTGACATCTATGCCAACTTGGGCTAAACCTTTTACTGAGGAACATAAATATTAAAGATGTGTTTGTTGCTTTTGTTTTCTGCTTGTACCATCTCGCTGCAAAATGGAGACTGAGCGCACAAAGAGCTGTTGTCATGGCTGCACAGGACCGAGCTCAGACTGTGATGCCGAGGAAACGAGAAGAGCTCATCCTGATGGGCCGAAGGTCACACTGGTCATTACAATGTGGCCGACTGTACTAACACAGCTAAATGGACTGCATTTTGCTTAAAAAATGGGTGGCAATATGTTTTTTATTCAGATGATTTATATGTATTTGTAAAATTCTGTATTCACTCATAATACATAATGTATATTTGAAAAAAAAGAATGTTTGGAATGTTCTTAAGACAATTGAATGAGCCATCATCTGTGAGCCTCGTATATATCGATCAAAAGGGGACTTATGCGCATGCAAGTAGGTTAGGATGTGCTGGAGAAGGCTTTGTGCTGCGGTCAGACTCTACCATCATCAATACAAGATCTTGGTGAGAAATTAATGCAACACTGGATGGAAGTAAATCTTGTGACATTGCAGAAGCTTATTGAAACAATTCCACAGCGAATGTGTGCTGTAATCAAATCTAAAGGTGGTCCAACGAAATATCAGTGTGACCTTTTTTTTGGTGGCGACTTTTTTTTTTGGCCAGGCAGTATATCAGTATATATACTAATATATAACCCTGTGTGTGTGTGTGTGTGTGTGTGTGTGTGTGTATCTATATAGATATAGATATCTATATATATATGTGTATATATCGATACACATATGTGTATGTGTATCGATATCTAAATAGATATATATATATATATATATATATATATATATATGTGTATATATCGATACACATATGTGTATGTGTATCGATATCTATATATATATATATACACACACACACACACACACGAACATAAATACACCAGTGGCTGCTGTGACAATTGTCATTACGCCAGCTGTAGAGATTAACAGGCCCCCCCCCAGCTGATCAAACAGAGGAACAGAAAGCAAGGCAGCAGGAGACAGACAGGAGACAGGAGTTGCTCAATGAGGACAGAAGCTAATAGGGAACAATTATTATAATACATGTAGTATATTTGTGAAAAACAGCTATAACTTTGTGATTCTGTTTAGGCCAGCAGAGAAGGCCCAGCTGGCCCTGACGGCGCACAACTGATATATACATAAATATACTACATACACAGTAATATAATACAAATAACTGGAACTATATATATATATATATATATATATATATATATATATATATATATATATATATATATAGAGAGAGAGAGAGAGAGAGAGAGAGAGAGAGAGAGAGAGAGAGAGAGAGAGAGAGAGAGAGATATATAGATATATATATCTATATATATATATCTATACATATATATATATATAGATATATATCTATATATATATATATAGATATATATCTATAGATATATATATATATAGATATATAATCTATATATATATCTATATATAGATATATATCTATATATATATCTATATCTATATATATATCTATATATAGATATATATCTATAGATATATATCTATATATATCTATATCTATATATATATCTATATATATATATATATCTCTATATATAGATATATATCTATAGATATATATCTATATATATCTATATCTATATATATATATCTATATATATATATATCTCTATATATCTATATCTATATCTATATATATATATATATATATATATATATATATATATAGATATATCTATATCTATATATATATATATATATATATATATATATATCGAATCATTTGAACAATTACCTGACCCGAGCAACCACTGACTGTCCCTTTAAAATGGAGATTGATAACGCTGGTTAATTAATATTGATTCCAGGTGCAAGTCCTTGAGAGCCAACGATTTGCTGGCTGAGTCTTCTTCAGTCAAAGAGCTCACTGATCGCATCTCGTCTACTTCAGTTGCCTGAATCTCCCAGATTAGACTTTCAAACATTTCATATCAAATCAAAAGCAGGCCAGAGTTGTTCTACCACTATGGTTAATATTAAGTCGGTAAATAATGATAATGAAACTTCACAGCCAACAAAAGGTGAAGACAGAGCCCGACTGAAACTTAGAAGAATGAATTGTTATTCATAACTATATTTACAAATATTCAAAGGTGAAAAAATAACAAACAAAATCCACCTCCTCAACGCACAGATATGATTGATATCCTGTTGCGATTGCGATCGCAGTCGCCCATCTGTACGAAGAAACCGAAGGAGGCAAATCCTTAAAGAGCCGTGATGCAGCGGAGGACGGACAGGAGATGTGCCTTAATAACACGTCTTTATGCTTTGTAAGTCTTTCTTAACATTACGCTTTTTGTTAACCAGTCTACTCATTGTTCTTTTTTGTAACCTGCCCTCCCACTTATAGGTAGACTTATGTAGTTTAATATTGTATAAAACTTAGATTTAATGTTTTAGGGACATTTTCATTCAGTTTAATGTAGTTTCTACCTAAAAAACTAAATTTTAGAAAATACCTTTACATTAGAACACTGCTCATGTTAACATGTATTGCATGGCTGTTGAAATATTAATACATAATCTATCCAGGCCTAATAAACTGGCAGATAGTGGCGGTTTGGTGCAATAAAATTATAACCGTATTTAAATATTAATCCATTAGCCTATATTTCACATACACACCTACCATTTGTCTTCTTGGTCCGCAAACATCAGGAGGTTGATCATCAGTGTTGTCCTTGTACAGTTAGATACACAAACACCACTACACATTAAACTAAAGTAGCTGACCCTCATCTGTGTCTGGTACATTAGTCATGAACCAGGACAGACACAACAGTGTTCATGTCTACGACACAGAGATCATGGAGGCTCCAGTGACTTCTGGACTCTGGTGAAAAAGGTGTGTGTTATTACACCAAAACACATAGGAACCTTCTCCAGCATAAGAAGCACCTGAGCACACAGGTCAGATATTAGAAGGACATTTAGACTTCAACAATTCATATTTAGAAATCATTATTTATTATTATTAAATAGTCAAACCCCCCCAAAAATATACTACATACATAAATGTTACAACATTTAATACACGAAAATAATATCAAAATAATAGTTTCAAAATAATATCCTGTTTTTTTGAATATTTAACAGGACCAAAAGCCTGTTCAGCGATATGCGCAACTGAAGGACCATGTCTCCATTCTTTCAGTGTTCAGGTCTGAAGCTGACCTGACACCAGCCTTCAGGCTCTCCAGGAACATCATCAACACCTGACACCAGCCTTCAGCCTCTCCAGGACCAGCATCATCATGTTGGTTGAGATGCTGCTCCGGGAAAAACACCATGGATGGAGCCTTGAGGTTGAGGTGCTCGTGCTGGTGACAGTGTACTGCCTTGCTTATGGAGCCTCCTACAGGGTCACCTCAGACATCTCTACCGTGCCAAAGTCCACAGTGTGCAGGACCATCCACAACCTGGTGGAAGAAATGATGACTATCCTCCATTGAGTGGTGCATTTCCCCAAAGCAGAGATGGAGGAGGTGGAGGCTTGCCGGCCATGAGGCGTTCTGCTGTGCTGCCGGTGCCATCAATGGGTGTCAGGTCCGGATTCTTCCTCCTGCTCGGCACACGAAGGCATATATTTACATACACAAACAGAAAATGGAACTGGATCAGAGGAAGGCTTGCTGCCCAGAAGGACTGCTTCATGTCTGGGTCAACATGACCACTTGTAGATACTAAACCGTCACAGATGAAGTCATGTCCACTGGAAGAAAAAAGTTCCTTAACTTGGTGTATATATGTATTTTTGCAATGTTCTTCTTCTTGTTCTGTCTAATTTAAATGTAACTGCCTGACTGTAAATAACCATCTGTAAACAATAGGACTTTGTAATTGTGTGTTGTTGTAAATAAACACAATTACTTTCAAAAAGGAATATCCTGGATTGAAATTCAAACATGTATTTTACATTTATTTACAGGCTTCTCATTCTATAAGGGCCTGGGTTTCCTCAGATGTCCCTTCATTTAATTTGTAGGTTATGATTCACATTAATAGACAGCATAACCAGTCTGTATAACATGGAGAGAGGAGCTAACAAGTCGGTCACAAGTTAAAAGACAGCGCTTTCGGTCAACGTTAAAGTAAAATTAAAATATAATTGTAAAATAAAACGGATTCAACCTTACAAACAAACAATAGACTATTAAGACCAAATGATTGTTAGATTCAAACAAACCGAATAATAGCTCATGTTTAACCGTACAACAGAGACGTCAATACCAAGGGCAAATTTCCAAAAGACCTGCCGACATCAGGCTGTTCCAGGCGTGCACCGTGAGCGCTGAGGCCCCGGTGCAGGTTTACAGACGGTCCCGCTAGCGGCTCTGACATCGTCAAAACTAGTTTTTAAATCGGCTGAATCTCGACAAACGGAAGACCAATTTGATTCTGAAACAACTAACTTATCGCCTAAAAACATCACAAAATTGCTTCCTGTGACTTAAAAGGAGTAGTATTTAGAAAGTTTCAACTTGCAGTTGTGTTGTATCCTCTGCCATCTCTTCTGTTTGCTGGAGTGAAATGCATTCTGGGATATTTGGCTATCCAAAGTACACACAAGTCACCATCGATGCAGACCCTGTAAAGTGGGCGGAGCGAGCCACATCCGGGCATTTCTACCGTGCTCGGCTTGATGCGAACTTTGAATTGGAACAGTACTTAGGCTCACGCTGATGACGTTTCAAAAGTTCACGAGAACACAAGTACAGAGAAGAACGCATATTGAGAAACAGCTTATGTGTGTTCCGTTGTCATGGTTGAGTTTTTAACGTACGGGTACCACGGTACTTAATTAGTATCAGGGGTAAATATCTTGCCCTAGATGGGGACAGTGGACTTGAGTTTAGTTTAATAATCCGGCTTCTGTTTCAGCTGAGATAGGATACCCTGTCATAAAAGCAGGCCCTCTTTAAGTTTTCAACATACGTCTTTTTAAATGCAGTACATGTGTGCTTTAGTTGCAAACAGAAAAGGTCAGAAGGATGATGTAGTACTTGAAAATCAATTTCCTGTTCACATTACAGGATAATGAGTATAATTTAATTAACAGTCCAGCTGATCAGCCACCGAAACGGGACGTATTTAATGGAATTGAGAGACTAATTGCAAAAGTGGATCGCCCGACATGTTCCAAGGAGGAATTTCCTTCCTATCTGATCATTTCACTCAGTCTCAGTTTTCTCCAGCCAGAAGAAAACCCACTACTTGGCATTTTATTAAAATGCAAGCAAGTTTGGAACGAAACAATAGAAACGCTGCTTAATCCAGCATAGTGTGTGTGTGTGTGTGTGTGTGTCCTAACTTCATAAAATCTGCCTATTTATTGGACTAATTTATGTTTTTGAAGTTATTGTGTATTGTGTATTTCTTCCTTTTCACTATTATATAAATGATGAATCTCCTAAGTAGGTGATCATGTTTATAAGAATTTGAGTCTGTGTGGTTGAAATGAAGGCGTGCTTTTTGTAAACAAATGTATTGCCTCAAAATCCAGTATTCTTTGGTGACCTGTCTCACAGAAACACGTGGAATGAGCATGTCCTGTCCGGCTACGTTGTGGTGAGTTTGGACCAAATCGACATTCGATTGGCTTTGCCCCCCGCCCCCCTCCTCGCCGCTGATATCATGTTATTTGCTGATTACAGTTCCTGTGCCGCTGCTACCTCCCTATCTTTCTGCAGTATTGGCATACTTTTTGAGCCAATGTAATATTGGTTGCTGTGTGGTACATTTTATTGGCTGAACTGAGTTAACGAGTAATAACACATGTTGATATGAAGCCATGAGCCCCAACTCTCCTGTAACAACACATGTTGATATGAATCCATGAGCCCCAACTCTCCTGTAACCATTTGGATTTAATTATTATTCCATGTCAGCGGAATCGCTGCAGACAGTGGATTTGTTTATGGTGGTAAATATTCATTTTTTTTGTGTGTAAGCTTTGATGCATGAATTTGCGCCGCTGACCGGTTGCAGATAGTCTTGACAGAGCTGACCTTTATGAGGACGGAGAACTGGAGGGTCCGAACTGAAGGACGCTCGTGTTTCACATAAGCTGTTTGGCATCGTTTAGTTTCACGTGAATCCTGGTGGGCAGAATGAAAACGAGCAAAACAGTTGTAAAGGGAACTATTTCTACTACTATTTGTAGTTGATTAAGTAGCGTAAGTACGTGACACAGCTTCAAGACACACATGTGGCAAAATATCTTTGTTGTCCTTAGGTTGCGTATTGAAGATCAGTGTTAATCTGACGCTGCAGAAATTATTCATGTCCTTTTAGTCAATGTCACGGCTGACTTAATGATCCTATCATTCAGAGCAGCGTTCATTATCATCCAGGCACACTGCTGACCACCAACGCTACAGTGATAACTGAGTGAGTAATGCTCCTAATATATGGCATAATAATGTTAAGAAGGGTAAAAAAAACACACACACACACACACACACACACACACACACACACACACACACACATCCTTGTGTCCAGTTTGTAGTACTTTTAGAGTTTAGCGGTATATCTTCTGTCTGCAGGGAAGTTCACCTTTCCGATGGCAATTCAAGAGCTTTGCACCAGAGAACACACACATTATATACACCTATATATATATATATATATATATATATATATATATATATATATATATATATATATATATATATATATACACACACACACACACACACCCTGGAGCCCGCCTGGTCACAGATAGAGGACTTGATAGAATGAGACAGGAATGGATTGTTCTCAACTCTCACTGTGGTTAGTCGGTTCTGTCGTGTGTGTGTGTGGATGTGTGTGTGTGTGTTAGAGAGAGAGAAGACAGAATTAGAGCTGCCACTGGTCCGACAACAATGCTAAGGTGAGGAAGTGGGCTTATTACACACATACACTCGCACAGCCTCCTGACAGGGAAGGTGACTTGTGTCGAATAAAGAAGCCTCAAGGTGAGAGTGAGGCAGACGGGAAGAGAGAAGGGGGAAAAATAAAAAGTAAAGATTAAATAGAGAAAAGTGGCACTTGATATACAGCGGAGGATGAGACATGAAACCTGGACTGAGGGAGGAAAGGAGAGAAGAAAATGAGAAGGCTTGAATTGCAAGAAGAAGGAGGAAGAAGAGGAGCAGGAGGAGGAGGAGGGAGGATGCAGGACGATGAACACAAACAGATGAACCAGTACTGTTGAGGGGCAGACTATGAGAGCTAGCATTAGCATATCTGCTGCAGGGCACGAGTGAAGCAGTCATAGAGGGTTCAGCGGTAACGTTTGAGGGAGTCACTAGTGATTGGTCTATTTTGAGCTAACAGGGTGAAGACGCATTGCTCACAGCACTGTGTGGAAATAAAGGACGCGGGACAAAAGGTTGAAGGACGAAAGGATGGAGACAGTATTAAATCAAGAGGCATATCCAGGAAACTCAGTCAGTTTTTTCATCCCATTCCCCCCTGGAGATTGTAAAACTACTTTTTGATGACGATGTGATCAAAACCTTGCGGGACAACACAAGTAAAAGGGGCAGCAAAAACGTGGGCGTTGTGGGAGAGTCTTTGGAGGAAGAGAACAGTCTCTCGTGTCTCTTTTGTAGCTATAATCTTCCTGGCTGTTTCTTAAAATCTGTATGACATTGATCCAGATGAAGACTAAGTGATGACCATGACCATGATGACCAAGAGCATCGGCCAGTTTGATCGGCTCCCAACAGTGAAACTCTATAAATGATAAAAGAAACCATAACATTTAATAAAATATCTTAGTTGTCAAGAGGATGGCCGCCACAAAGGGAAAAGCTGTAATAAGGCAGTATGCAGAGGACAAGCCAATGCAGTGGTGGGCATGTGAAATGCTATGCGGTACATGCGACTTCATAACCTTCACTGGCATGTCAGCGTTTGCACCTGGGGCAGTTCATGTGTTCGATGCCGTGAACCAGGACATCCTGGCCTTTGGGAGACGATATATTGAGTCCCGTCCTCTTTGGACCAGCCGTTCAGCTGGGCGATGGCATGTAGGGAAAGAAGCATGTGGGTCCCTTTTACCAGGGCAATGCAATTGACACCAAATATCTTCTCACTTTCTCGTTGACGCAAAAACAGGGTTCCTGTTCCTATGCCAACACTGATGGAAGACTACAATGATTATACAGGGGCGAACATGTCTGACTGTATTAGAGTCCACAAATATTGAGCCGTAGACAAACAGATACTTTTACACTTTGGTTTTAAGCTGTCATGCAGATCCATCCATCCGTCAGGTATAACCCTGGGAGCAGATCCCAGCTGATACCAGGCAAGCGTTTGTATCTTTGTCATCTGTTTACCAAGATCAGGACTTTCGGCTTCATGACAACGGAACACACACGCAGATAGAAACAATTGAGCAAGTTGTACTCCCTAAAACTGAATGCTGACAAATCTAAACTCAGCCTGACCCCTCTGGAGCTCTTGCTGCCAAACATGTTTCTGCTCTTGTTCTTTTTTTCCGTCCAGTTCTTCATCTCCACGTTCTCTTGAGTATGAAGAGGCTTAACTCGGGGTGCCACAGTGTTTACAGGACATCCAAACAGGGGCGGACTAGGGGAAAAAAGTGGCCCGGTTAGTTAGTGTCAGACAGGCCCACTCAAAACACGATACGACGCGTTGCCTATGCACTCAATGCGTCGCACATATAGGCCAGTCAGTGACTTACTTAGAAATTTACCCATAAACCTAACATTATTTTGGACGATTACAAAGAAATCACGTCATAAATGTTATTTTTATAACATGTGGTTCCACCAATTTGCCTGGATGGACACATGAAATAAAATGATATTGCTATTGTAACACTCCGTGGTAGGTATAGTGTGCTTGATAAATGTTCTTAACTAATGTCAGATGGTTGTAGTAAAACTACAGAGCCTTAAGGAATTTTAACATCAGCAGAGAAAGACCACACAGTAATCAGTGGTATAAGTAGTGTTGCATGCCAAATGTGTGATTGTGTGTGTGTGTGTGTGTGTGTGTGTGTGTGTGTGTGTGTGTGTGTGTGTGTGTGTGTGTGTAGGGGTGTTAAAGGTGCATAACAAAACAATAAGTTAAGTAACAAAACTTAAACTAACTCTGCCGGCCCAAGTGCTGTGCCTCGGTGTGTCACATGGTAATAAAAAAATAACAGTATACTCATGTGTTTTTATTACTTCACTACACGAGTAGTTTTTGCAGCAGCTCACTCTTTTCTGCAACACCTGATTTTCTCTGTCCAGCATCTGCAAAACATCTGTCTGTGTAGCCATCAACAAAAAGGCCTCTAGGTGCTGTTTTAAAAAAATATATATTTCAGCATTGAAAAGCTTTGCTTGCATGCTACCTGTGTGACAGAGAGGGTAGGCAGGAACCTGTATGCATGGCCTATGATGTGGTATGCATCTGTCAGGAGGTTGTACTGCTTCAGAACTCGATAGCAACAGATTGGACAGTCCTTGCAAGATGAGCACTTTTTGTAAACCATCTCTGCCTCATCTTTAGCATCCTCCGGCCCAGGTTCTGTTGTCTTGGTTGTGTACTCCTCAAATACTGATGTCTTCAGCCTAGCCCACTATTGTGCCAAACTTTTGAGCTTGCTTAATAACATGTCCGCTGTTGCTCTGTCATCAAATAACAGCAAACACTTGCTCAACTCTTGGAGTGCTGCCTCTGGGAATCTATCGCTGTAAGATGTTACCTGGCTGAAGTTTTTCAGGTTCAGAAGTGTCAGATCAGCACACAAAGTGCCATTCTTGAGGAAACGCTGGTGCATGCTTCCTGCAACTGTGTCCATGATTCGATTGTGGACCTCAATCATGTATGTTTCCGCATCAGTCACAGCCTCATCACGGGACATCTCTCCAGGCATGGATTTCTTCCTTCTTCCCTGTTTTTGTGGCAGAGTGGTCTCCACCTCCAGCTCAGTTTCCTCACTCTGCTCCTGTAATTAATTGTTGGCCCACGAGCCAAATTTGTCGGCCGCTGTGTTGACACTCTGGAAATCTCTGGTATTATCCTTCGGCTCTGCTTCTGCAGCCGCAACCATCCGATGAGCTTTCAGGATGTCAATTCCACTGTTCTGAAGATATTTAGAGACTTGTGACGTGACCTGGAAAATTCGCAGGAAGGTCTGATCTGTAAGCATAGTCTAATACTTTAGAAGCTGGGAAGCTGTGCATTGACTCGTGTTGTGGCATTGATGGTCTCTCCATCTATAATGGCTGAGAGGGTGTGGAGGACATCAACATACAGGGCCCCGGCTCGCTTTCCAAAAGAGCCAAACACCTTTGTCACAGCTGTATCTTTGGACCACCAGCGCGTTTCTCCTATCGAGGTAAGACGTCTGCGTCTTGGGTCTTTGCTCTCGTTCCACATATTCATCCTCTGATAGGAATCTCTGAAGAAGACAGTGATGTTGTTCATCGGGGAAAAAAGAGCCACTTGTCATTACACACTGTTGTGTCTGACAGAACAAAATTTAGGATGTTTGAAGAGCACCACACATGGATTGAAGTCGGGCACTTTTCGGAGAGCAGTACGGAGAAGCCCTTATTTTAACCTTGCATATTGGAGGCCCCATCAGTGGAATTTCCAATACACCGCTTCACATCCAGATCCATGGTCTCCAGCATGTCATTCATAAGTTGTGCAAAGTACTGCCCAGTGGATGCCTCACATCTGATCACAGCAAATAGTCGCTCATGAACAGTATCTGTCACATACATGATAACAGAGCACTGAGGCTGTGATGTCCTGTGTGGTGTCAATCTGGACTGAGTATATTCCAGATTCCCTGACTTTAGCAGCAATAGTGTTTTTTTGTTATGTGTTGAATGGTGGTAATGATGTAGTCGATGGTTGTTTCAGATAGGAGAGTGACAAGGGAACCTCTACCTCCTCTTGAACCAGACTGGTGTGTCTGCTTGCTCTTTTCGATGGAGAGAGTAAGGTGTTCCTTGAGTCAGACGTCATACTTTCCCAGTAAAACTACCATTTCTAAAAAGTTACCATCGTCAATGGTGTCGTCATCGAGTGTGTATGCTGCTTCTCCCTGCTTGCCTCTGTAGCTCAAACCTCTTTTACCGATGAGCTTCATCACTTCTATAATGCACTCCGACGCTTGTCGCCTCCTGTGGACTTGCTCTCTCTGAAGCGACATCTGAGGTTCAATGAGAAGGTCCTGGGCCGTGCTTCTTGAGGATCTGAGGAAATATGCCTCAGCACAACATCTGTGGAGTTGGCTCTTCTCGTGTTCATTAACTCTCTGGTGTATGTGTGTGAGGTTAGATATGCCAGTGATGAATGGGCTGCTTTCTCTGGGATTAGCAAAAGCCAGACAATTGGAACATAGGAGGGCTTCTTTGTCTTGACTGTATGATAACAATTTTCTGTTTGTGCCATCTTTGCAAAAAAAAAATAAGCTCTCTGCACTACAGCCTTGGCTGCCTTTTGCTTGGGGTGAAAACGGAAGAAGGGTCTAATGCGTCTGACTTTGGCCAAGAAAAATAATCAAAATCATGGCCTTGACATTCTGTGTCATCATGCCCTTGACTTTCTGTGGCATCATGCCCTTGACCTTCTCTGTCATCTTGGCCATGACTTTCTTTGTCATCATGGCTGCTCTCTCTGCCACTGTCATCTTCAGCCTACATAATTGGTAAATAGGGATTATTATGTTAGTATGTTAAACCATTGACACAACACTATCAGCAAACTATGGTAGTATTGAGTCTATTAGTACCACAGGTGAAGAAAGTACATTCAATTTAAGTGTACTACTAAGTATACTTTTTTGTATTTTTTCACTATTGGTTCGTACACTTATTAGATAAGTATACTTTAAATACATGTGCTAAATTGATATATTAAAGTACAACTTACGGTGTACCATAAGTTGTACTTTAATATACTGAGTGTACTTTTTTGTACACTCAGTAAAGTACATGTTAATATACTTTTCTGTACTAATTACTGTGTGGCCCTAGGTCTTATCTTCGCTCTGCTCCTTCCAACAGCAGAATCAATCTAAATAAAATATTAACAATGTTTATAATGTTAGTGTTGTGTGTAACAGAAGCTAGCTGATTAACTTAAGCGTTATTTTTACACTATTGTCCTCTTTACAACTACCACCATGGATAGCTTGGTCATCAATTGTAAGCACTACAGCTAACATATTCAATTAGATAATCTAAGTGATGACAACACCGCCAGGTTTCTTATTTTACCAGATCATAACAGTCTCATTTCTCTAGCTAACATTGGCTGGGCTAGCTTGTGGGGAACGTTACCTCATCTGTGAAAAGCAAGCTAACATTGGCCAAGTCAACACCACAACTTACCATCATATCACCAGTTGCTGGCTTTCAAAATAACTCTGATATTTTAAAATATTTTGATGCACCTTCCTCCAGAAAACGTGGAGCTTTTTAGCTCCACGTTTTTAAAGGATTTCCATTTATGCCATACTGTCGAATCACACTCAAAAACCGCTTTGTCAGCAAGCAAGTGACACGTGGCCCCCTTGGTAACGGGCCGGCTACACAGAAAGCATTAACAAAATAAAAAATATCAAGGCCAGAAATAAGTTTTATTTTTGAAAAGTTGACCGGTTACATCCATCTGTTACTCTTGACACATCTCAAGAGGCTAAGTGAGAACGTTACCCCAAAAATGAAACTGAAATGTACTTTTCAACTCTGCCGGAGTACCGGTGTTCTGCATTAAAATCAAGGCAGAATTTCATAACATCGCTAAAAAGCTGTGAAAAACTACAATCAATATCCAAACAATGAATTTGAATACAGATCGCGATCAGTAGTGTTGCATGCTGGGTATGGAAACCACAAGTGAGAACACAGATCGTCAGTAGTAGTATAAAAGTCAGTCTGTGATGGACATACCTTAGTTATTAGAGAAATTAAACGTGTACAGTTGTCCCTCGCTACAACATAGTTTACCTTCCGCAGATTCCCTGTTTAGCGGATTTTTTTTTTTGCTTATTTTTTTTTAACAGCGTACAGTATGAACGTGCATTGTGTTTGGCGTCCTGATTGGCTAAGGGAGAACCGCGTATTGTGTTCTATGCCCTGATTAGCGATGGGACTGTACTGTACACCCTTGTCTATCAAACTCCTCAGTGCAGTGTCTCCTGTACAGTACAGAATATGTTCGGTACAGAATACGTTCGGCTAAAAAGTCAGCGGACCGGGGCCAGTGGAAAAAGGCACTGTCAGAGGACCTCGTAGATTGATCATTAAAATGAAATTTGTTAAACATGTTTGGGCTTTTTTTTTTTTAAATCCACGAAAGTTTGAACTTTGAGAGTGTTTAAATAAGAGAGAGATGTGAGAAAAGTGTATACAAGTGTGTGGTTAGGGGTTTTACGGCCTTAAAACATGTAAAATAATTATCCCCTGCGATAAACGAGGGACCACTGTACTGTGAAGTATATATTTTAGTAAGTCCCGGCAATGTCAGTGGGAGGGCCGGTTGACGAAGGATGATGGGCCGGCCAAACCTTGTCGACTTACCGGGGATTTCCCCAGTATCAATTTGGCCAGTCCACCCCTGCATCTAAAACATAAAGTTTTCCTGCCAGCTGTTTTAGATTTTGGAGAGAACTGGCAGCAAGCTGTGCTTGTTAGTGGTGCTGGGGGAAGTCAACGGAGAAGCAAAGAGTTTGTCTCCAAAGCCTGATGCAAGCTGTTTGACGAGCTGCACAAATGTAGACGCCCCACATTGTACTGCAGACTTCCTCAACTCGTGCTGCTCTATGACTTTGAATCACAGAGGAATAAAAGAGTTTGGGTTAAAAGTAACATGTTTACCCTTTTCGGGAAAAAATACAACCACACCTGCTCTTAAAGAAAATCCTGTTGTCAAAATATGGTGCTTTGTTGAGTAAATTAAGTTCAGTCAAAAAACGTGTGCATTATTCATCCTTTAAGCGACTTTTAAGATGATGTTTATGGTATTTGGAAATTAGTTAATCAATAGATTTGCCTGTCTTAAGGTAATTCCACGTTATGTGCAAAAACACACTTTGAAGCTGTGTTGATTTGAGGCTTCAGCATCTGAGTGATACATATTAGTAATGATCCAAATCTAACATTAATTCAAAACCGTTTATGTCAATGAGGGTAGAGTGAATAATATAAATATCTCTCAGTCCAACGCAATACAATTTAACATCTGGGAAATTTATAAATGTAATTTAAAACCATTTTACAATAAATATAGAAATGATTCACGTACATGGAGAATATTGTTTTTGTATTATGATTGAGTAAGTATATAAGTAGGAAAAACCATCGTAATGAACTTTAATTTAATTTGGTTGAGCTAATTATCAGACGTATCGAGTTCTCTGAACTCAGACAACCATTCATACTCATTGGACTGTATTTTTCATGTGTTTTTAAAAATCCTTTATCCAATGAAAAATCTGCATGCACAAAAACCTGCACACTTTATTATTTTATATTGGCTGTCATAATTTCCAATAGAAGACAAAACTGAATTAATTCCGAGGGTGCAATGAATAGTGTGCGTCCCAAACGGGGATCATGGATGAATGACGGTAACAAAAGCAATGGTTGAGCTGCCATGGACACAATCACTTCTGTCTCCGCCTTTGTGGATCCTTTGTTTTCACGACCATCACCAATTTAAAGCTGTTTGGCAAACTCTTTAAATTCTGCATCTCTGTATAATTTACTCTGCCGTTTTTGTCGAGGTGCTTTGTGCTGGGAGACAAAGTGAATCAGCTCACGAGATATAATTTTCTCGCCAAGTGGTCTAACACCCTCTTTCGGATTTTGACAGGTGTGAAAAAAACTTAGATATTCTAATCTGTACCAACAACTTTAATGACAGACAACATTTTTGGATTTGGTGTGTGAACCTAATTGACCAAACCTTTTGTAATTTTTAAATGTCCACGTCATTTTACCGCTCAACCCGCATTCACTTGTAGCCATAACCAAATCACAAGTGTTCTGTAAATAAAGTCCATTCCTTTACCCTACCTTGCCTTTCTCATGTCTGCGCTTGGATCTGGCCAAAACTGAACCCTAACATAACCACTCTACCACCACTACGACCCCAACGTCCAACTCAAATATCGCCAAGTTACCGATAATTTCAGATCACCGAGTATTTTACCAAATATTTCAAATTTAAATAACGTAAAGTCAAACATTGACAACTCGTATCTTCACATGCAGTCAGATGACACAAACTGATACAAAATTTTACACACCTGCAAGCCCTGGTCTAACCTGCCACTCAAAGCTTTTAGAGTTAATATTTAAGCAATAAGGGCCGAGAGGCAGTACGGTATGGTAAATAATGTACTGTTCAAGGCTGTTTAATTGCTTTTCTAATTTGGTTACCAGCGACATTATGAATAGTAATAGTAGCTGCCTTTCAGCACAAAATAGTTATAGCCACCAAACGTTGTGTATCACATTTCAGTAGCGTAGAGAAAATAGAGCTGTATACGGGATGCACATACGGGACTATAAAACTGACTACCTGGTTACTCGGCTGGTTGAAAGCAGGATGGAGGAAATAAGTGCAAATAAATAAGTGTAAGTGTAAATAAGTGCTCTCACTGCTTCTGTCTGTCTTTTCTCCATCAATTCCTCCATCCAAGATGTTTAGAGAACTTGCCTCACGTCGGGAAATTGCAGACGGTGATTATCTTTCACTGGAAATCAACACGATGTTGTGATCAAACCCTTTTCATTCCTGTTGGAAGAAAAACTTATTTACGCCTAATCACTTACTGTTTCACTGTCATATTCAGACGTCTCATTTTACTGTCTCTGTTTAATCTTACACACAAACTCAACATGTCTCCTGATTGCAATGAGATTGGGGAATCTGTATGTTTCTGTCTGAAAGAACGTGTAGTTCTTTTGTTATTATATGACTATTTCTTGCAAACCACTCTATGGTGTGGGACCATTAGGTCGAAGACGTCATGCGGGTTTCTGTTAGTGAGTCATGATGAGTATTTAAGAGGTGGTTCTTTGAGAGATCGTTGAGCAAACTTGGATATGTAATTTGTCTATCATGTCGTACTTCTGACAACAAACACATTATTCACCGCTGACATTCTCATCAAAAGTCATTCCCACCAAAACCTCAAAGTTTACACGAAACATGTGTATGCTATAGTATTGTGTATGTAAACAGCTAGGGGTTTTATTTTGGAGGGGGAAACGGAAAGAGAGGAGAGGATTTGTTTGAGTAAAAAGAATAAAGTGGTTGCCGTCTTGTCTTACCTAACAGAGCAGCGTGTTATTTTATTATTATTATACAAGAATAGGCGCAAGAGAAACCCTCGGCTACACATGTTTGGTAACTGTCAAGCTCGAAATGACAACTAACGGTCGCGTAATTTAACCTGTTATCATCTGTTATTTTGAGTGCGCACTGATATGAAACGCTGGTAAATGTAAACAGGTATTTTATGGATGAATAAACTACACTCTGTGACTCACTCTCAACCAATCAGAATGCTTGATTTGATCCACCCGTTTTATAATCAGTATTACTGCACTTTTTTTATTTAACAGAGTACTAAAGCAGCACAGGGTAGATATTCAAAGTGACAAAAAGCACTTTAACCACAACGAGGCAGAAAAGCAGAAAATTGCAATCAAGGACGGACAGGGCAGCACTGCTGTGCTTTTTGTTACTCCCAAGCTCCTATTTAAAGATGATCATGCATTATGAATGCGGCTTGTACCTCCTGATTAAGGGAATGTTGTTGGGTTTGCACAGTCGAAGATCTGCTGACAAGCTAGAAACTACTGAGGGCATTAAAACCGAGTAAATAGGACCAGAACTGTCAGAGTTGCATCAATAAAAAAAATAAATGGTTAATATAAAGATTGAGATCTGCACTTGTCAAGCACATTACACCATTTTTAAAAGTTGCCGGGTCAGGCTTCTGAAAAATGTTACCATTAAGCCCTATACCTCTGGGGGGGAAAAGCCTCACATTATATGCTCAAAAGGAATCAAGTCTCCTTTGAAAGCTAAGAAGCTTAGGAATATGAATGTATTGTAAATTAAACCATGTTTGCAGGAGGTTAAGCATCATTGATTCAACCAGTTATCTTGATGGTGTTATAGTGTAGCGCGATCACATGGTCCATCTTTTCCTGTGATTTAAGGATCCTCCATCTGGCCTGAGATGTTTGACTCATTGAGGAAGAATCCAGTTATGAATCCATCCAAAACACATATGCGGATATCTATGCATCTGACGAGAAATCAAACTTAAAAGCTGTCTTTACATACTTCTGTGGATAGATAGATTATATGTATTTTATAATGTAATTGATTTTCACAAATATTGACCAGCGCATCTGCTCTCAGGCTTAAGTGCACTGCTTAACGCTCTTTGCTTGGTGCAACACTTTGTTGCAAACTTAAAAAAGAGTAAATGTGAATCCAACAGACTATGCTGCCTTCAAAACACAGCAGTTGTTTAAAGAGGATGATCAGGTCCTGGCAGGACGACCACTGTAAAGATGACTGCAGATCTTTCTCTTCTACTGTACCGTCTTGCTGATGACAGCCTTAAGTGCTCGAGAAAAAAAATAATTCTGGAAGACAGCAGATTATTCCTCTGAGAAAGAGAGGGGTGACTCGGCAATGCCTGTCATGCTGTCATCTGCACTCTTTGTACATTTTGTGCTTTTTTTGTTTAGTTTTTTTGTGCTCTCTCAAACGTCTGCCGTTTATTTATGTCCTGAGTAAAGTACATAATTACAGGACACATAAGCCTGAAAACCCCTTCGTACAAACTGTGGCTTATTGGTTCTATGTCACGTGTCAGAGGGATGACAAATTGCAATACTAAATTAGTGTTAATTCATCACTGCGACAATGTTAGCCCTGTATTCAACCTCTGTCAAATTAAAAAGAATGACTGATCATGTTTTCATTAACACAGTATCCATAGACTTAATTGCTTTTTTATAACATGTTCATTCTATTTATTACCGCTATGTCAATGAAGCTGACGGCTTCTGTTTTCAACCGCCATTGAATTCCTCAGGGCAGCAAGCATGAATGTGATATGTTATCTGAGCCACACCTCCAGTGAAGCAGCATCACATGACCACACCTCCAGGGAAGCAGCATCACATGACCACACCTCTAGGGAAGCAGCATCATATGACCACACCTCCAGGGAAGCAGCATCACATGACCACACCTCTAGGGAAGCAGCATCATATGACCACACTTCCAGGGAAGCAGTATCATATGACCACACCTCTTGGGAAGCAGCATCATATGACCACACCTCTAGGGAAGCAGCATCACATGACCACACCTCCAGGGAAGCAGTATCATATGACCACACCTCTAGGGAAGCAGCATCACATGACCACACCTCCAGGGAAGCAGCATCATATGACCACACCTCCAGGGAAGCAGCATCACATGACCACACCTCCAGTGAAGCAGCATCACATGACCACACCTCTAGGGAAGCAGCATCATATGACCACACCTCCAGGGAAGCAGCGTCATATGGTCAACCCTCCGACACGTGCACTCCAGGCCAAAAACAAATGCTCCACTACATGTCATCAATCAAACCTTTTGTTTGACTACTTAGTAAAAATTATAAATGCTCAGAGGTTGAGTCTAATATTTCATATTAGTTCTAATTTATTAGTTGGTCATTTCAACCTACAGCTTAATGATTAATGTTTATCCATGTTTTTTTAATTAGTCCAACATCTAGTTTTTAATTTAACTTCTTAATAACTACCACTACTTTATTAATCAGAATCAAATTGATGAGACTCAGAGAAGCCCTGCCCAAGCATTAACATTTGACTAGTTGGGTATGAGAACAGGTTGTTGACAGGTGCGGGCCTCTCTCTCGCTCTCTGATGGGGGATTTCCTTGTGTGTCTTTGTAGTTTTCTCAACCTGCAGGTTCAGAATGTGCAGGTCACATCTCTCTGTAGGGTGTGTTGCTGTGGATAGGTGTCACTGTGTGTTTATATGTGTGTGTGTGTGTGTACTTGCTGGTTACATCAAAGGCGCACCAGACTGTTCCTCCCAACATGACACCAATGCCTCCTTCCCTCTGTCCTCTGCTGACTCCTCGTCTCCTCTCTGGACTTCCTCTCATCTTCACCTCCTCTCCTCCTCTTTCTTCACATCAACATGTCCCCTCCTTCAATTCACTCTCGGAAATGAATGATGTTTGATTCTTTGCCCCCCGCCACTGTCCTGCCTATAAATGAACTGTTATTTGTCAAGAATAATCGTGAGCGAGAATGTGCAGGATTTAATAGACTTCTAAGGGAGTCAGGTGTTGTAGCATGAAGAGTAACAGTCTGCATCGTGAAGAGGTCAAGGGTTGACGGACCGGTGGACTTTCACCCAGGAGACAGAGGTTCTGCTTCAGTGTGAACCCAAGTAACCGTTGATTTATTTACAAACAGTTCTTTGTTTATCCTCTTTTCATTTTGTACTCATACCTGCAAAATCAAAGAGGAAAAGCAATAACACATAACTCATAAATGATCTGGAAACATGTGTAGATAGATAGATACTTTATTTAGGAAGAGGAAATTTGTTGGAGAGGAAATATGAAAAAATATGCTGCAATATAGAGGATTCATCTCGAATGAAGCTTATGTGTTTGATCTTATTATTTGCATGCAATACAGTATTTCTGAGACTTCATATGCATTGGATGTCTGTCATTTATTCTTTCACTTATTTATTGTATGTTTTGCTTCGTGAGAGAGATTTACCGCCAGAACACTGCAGTGCCAGCAGCGTATCTTAGATGGAGTTCCCAATTTCTTGTCTATTCTCAGTTTGGTGGCTCAAACTGACTTCATGAAAATCAAAGCATGACCCAGTTATTGTTGGCTTGCTAACAAGTTGCTGGCATGTTGCTCATGGTTTATGACTGCTGTCGACTCTAATTGAGACACTTTAATAAAATCCCCTTGACAACACATCAGCGCTCGACTTAGCCTCAAGGAAGATACTTCCAGAGCAAAAATCAACTTTCCAGTAGCACTTTACAATAAGTGCACACTATTTAGCATTAGTAAAGCATAACTAATGAGTACCTGAATTAATCAGTAGCAACTACTGAATTAATCATGACATGTATTATTGCTTTGTAAAGCATCGATTGATGTCACTTTAGATGGTCACAGAACATGATTAACTAATGCTTGGCTAACGAGTAGTAACTACTGAATTGCAGCATATGTGGTATCATTTACTAAGACTTTACAAATTATCTTATTAATCATATATAATGAAACCCAAGTATATTAATCAAGAATGAAAAATGTATAACTGTTTATGAATTGCATACTAATGAGTTACTAATAAGTGTTCATGTTGGAAAATTGCTTTATTAATGATGAATTCATTGTTTACTCATGCTTTACCAACTTTAAATAGTGTGCACTTATTATAAAGCGCTACCCTCTCACTGATATACTGTGAAGTCACAATGGGAGTCCCCGACCATATTGTCCCACACACACACACACACACACACACACACACACACACACACACACACGCTCACACACACAGACATGAAAACACATCATGCAGAAAGGCACAAACACATCAGCGGTAAATCGCTGTTGAATAACTAAGTCACAGACCACCAGCCCTCCCTCCCTGCAGGCGCTCTGTGATTGGCTGTGTGTGTGTGTGTGTGTGTGTGTATATGTTGCCTGAAGCGCACCAATAGGTCTTGATAAGAGTCAATCAGCACGGAAAGAGAACACTAAAATGAAGACAGATTGACTGCACAGAGACCGTAGGCAGAAGTCAGTCACTGAAGAGAGTGAAAGGATGACCGACAAACGTATATAATCAAGAGGAAATGATTTGTGTCTACACCTATCGAAGCTGACACCTGTGCACCCCCACACGCACGCATTGTATTATTGTTATTATTGGGGAGTGGTTTACAGGGCTTCCTGAATCAACCTCCATCAACCGTGTGCGACCGCGGTGCTGGATTATTGAAGAAGACGAAATGTAAACGTGTTCATAAATAGCCCCGCAGCATTGAAGCGGTTGCATATACAGTAGTGGATGTTCATCAGCCGTGTCAATTAAAAGAATGATTTTTTCCCACCAGTATTATAGAGACACTATACTGCGGTTCATACTTTTTTACATATCTCTCCCATATCTTCAGCAGTCAGTGAGACAGACGGTTAAATTATTTATGGTTCAAGTTTAATTGTTTTCCACAAAAGCGCAGCAGATGGACAAAGAATAGACCTCTAGATGGAAAAGGTAGAACATACAAAACAATTATTAGGACCACTATCATCTTAAAATATAGGAGATAAATAGGCTTGAATGCAGTGAATGAAAAAGAAATGTTGTACATTTAGATTGAGTCCGATGATTCAGCTTCTTGCACCTTGCCTAGCAGCTTGTAAAGCAAGAGTTTTACAACTTCTGACGAGTCAAAGTAACAGCACAAGAGCTCCACTGACCCGCTGTGCACTCTGTGTTTACTCAATGATTGTGTGTGTATGTGTCTGTGTGTCCGTGTGCCGTCTACTTGTTATTTTTGTCTATCTCTGTTCAAAACAGTGAATCATAGATTCACCAATTAGAGCTACGGTGTGCTTCATAATCAGTTTTCTTTACAACACGTTGGTAGTCATAGAGAGTGTGAGTGTGTGTGTGTGTGTGTGTGTGTGTGTGTGTGTGCTGATGAAGAATGATTTGACAACTTAACACCCCAATCCATAAACAATTTACTTCCACATAAATGTTACTGTCAGTTTTTACTCTTTTAATCTATGATTTCCTTCAACACCTTCATACAAGATTTGGTCACAGCATTTTATTCTTTTCTTGTGACACATTGTTATTTCTGTTTGCGTGCTCTTGTCGCGATGCTTATTTAGCCTTTTTTTCTGTGGACTCCTGGTACTGTTGTCCGTGCAGTGACCTTATTTCACAGCAGGATCAATACAACAATGTTCTTATCTTATTAAAAGTAAGCAAACAAATCTTCCAGCCTCCAAATGCATTAAAATCTCACATGTAGCTGTCATCTTCTCAATCAAAATTGCATTGCAATTGCATCAAAATACAAACAAATGTGGGTCCAGCAAAGATTGAACTGCTAAAGTAAGTGCAAAATTTTATCATTTTAGCTGCAAATAAGAAAAGATTAAAGTAGAAATGACCTTCTGTAGGTCATGGAGGTTGAACATCATCTTCACACCACAATCACTTGTACTAGCATTTATGGGATTGTGGTGTGAAGATTCACTTGGTGAACAAACATGCAGGTATCATGAACTTGCGCTTATTTTCTGCAATAATCAAAATAAAATGGGAAAATCCAATTAGCTCTTTGTAGTAGTTTGGTGTTTCAGGGTTAGCCTACAAAGACACATCATCTCTGCAGCACTGAAATGACAGTCTGCTCACATGAGGCAGATGAGCTAATGCTACATCGTAGCTATTAGAACGAAATACTGTATATCACTGCTTCTTTTGACACTGTTGATCACATATGTTACATTTTGTGTCCATAAATGATCATGTTTTGACATCCGCATCTCAATATTTGCCAAAGGCATTTTCTAGCAAAGAAACATCATAAAAACCAGAGCCTTGACTCAGTTTTTAATGATTTTGGACAAGAAAAAAAAATCACTCATGCTTTCATGTCACACGTCGGCTGATGTAACACTTATTTCACTTGATGTTCTCCAGCTCGACTCCAACTGGTCCTGAACTCTGCAGCAAGGTTTTTAAATGCAACTAAATGTAAATTGCACTTTACTCTAAAGCCCCGCTCCCACTGGACAACAAAAACACCCACTGACATCTGGCTTTGTCGTCAAAGGAAAAAGTTCATTCCCAGGGTCAAATGACTCTGCAGTAGTCGTGGCTATTTATCGCTCCAGCTCCATTCGACAGTGCGGCAGGACTCCTGGGTGGACATGTTTTATCTGTAATACTGTACAAAATATACAATTCATATTACCAGAAACAGCTAGCCTCCATTGGCAGAAAAAATACAGCAAAATTTATCCGGCCCGTTGTTGGGCCACAAGATTGC
>NW_027175931.1:13336622-13346622 GCF_023055335.1 Clinocottus analis | reverse complement strand
TTATTAAAACTTAAAAGTCTTACCTTCACGGGTCTTGCCCCTTCAAGTCGAGTCCTCCAAACTGGGACCCGCTTCATTGGACCATATGAGGCGGATAAGATCATCAATCCCAATGCGGTCCGGCTCAAACTCCCGTCCGCATTAAAGGTGCACCCAACCTTCCATGTCTCCCTACTCAAACCAGTATCCTCCAGTCCCCTGTCCCCTCCTGATCCTCCCCCCACCACCCCAGATTGTCGATGGACACCAGGTCTTTGCCGTTCGACGTATCCTCGACATCCGCCGTAGGGGCCGGGGATTCCAGTACCTTGTCGACTAGGAGGGGTACGGCCCAGAGGAACGGTCCTGGATCCCACGCAGCTCTTTCTCGGATGCTTCCATTGTCCGGAACTTTCATTGGGAACATCCAGACAAGCCTGGCAGGCCCGTTGAGGGCCTGCCAGGCCTGCCAGGGCCAGCCAGACTGTGGGCGTGGCTTCTGGCAAGAATCTCCACACCTGCATCTCATCTCCGGCACCTGCCTTCAATCAAATAATCAACTCCTCCCTGATAAACACCCTGGCTTCCTCCTCTCCATTTGCCAGATTATTGCACCATTTACAGTGGTACTGCAACCCTCGGGCCCCTTACGAAGCAACTAGAAATATTTTTGCATTGTGTTGTTTTAACTAACCCCAGTTTCCTGTGTCCAGGATTTCTGCACTTCAGTTTATCGCCGCCGCTCACACCACCTCACCACCCCGCCTGCACTCCTCCTTACCATCCCACTAGCTACCTTCTGTAAAATAAACCTTTTACCTTCACCCTAACTTGCCTGTCCGTGCCTGCGTTTGGGTCCCGCTACCAAACCCTCACAAGGCATCCACGAACACCATAGTTTCTTGGTTTGGGCTGTATTGGCTTAACACAGTCTCTGAACCAAATTATGTCTTAGTGTTCGAGAACGCTTACTGTTGGGGTGCTCCCCATGTCCAGCTGTTGTCTATCTTCAACAGATCGCGAATGGGCTTCGTCAAGTCAGGCAGGCGTGGTGAAAATGTTCCTACAAAGTTCACCATGCCCATTAAACAGCAAACATCTGCCACATCTTTTGGCTGAGGCATGTCACTGATAGCCTTTATTTTATCTCTGCTTTGATACCCTGGGAGTTTATGACGTGGCCCAGAAAACGGACCTTCGTCAGTGCAAACTAGCCTTTTTCATTCAGAGTGAGCCCAGACTCCCTGAATTTCTGTAACACCCTGTGCAGCCTATCATCGTGCTCTGCCCGGTCCTTACCTGTGATAAGGACATCATCAGCATGACATAGTACTGATTCAATGCTATCAATCAGCTGGGAAATCCTCTTTTGAAAGTGCTGAGGTGCCGATGATATTCCTAGGTAGAACCCTCTGGTGTGATGAACGTGGTCAACAGCATTGAGTCTTGATGGAGTGGTACTTCCCAAAACCATGATGTCGCGTCAAGCTTCATGAAGACTTTGGCTCCTTCCAGCTTGGCCGGTAAGATCTGTCTCTCTTTGATGACACTCTCGTTCAGCTGCTTTTTTTTTTTGACAAATTGGCATCACGTATACCGACAACAATCCTGTCTCGGATCATTTCTTCACGCAAGACGCCATATTTGCAATGTTCAAATAGCTTGTTTACTGCTGTGATGAAGTTCTCTGCTGTTTCGCCAACTTCCTGGCTTCGTTTATTAAACTTGGCTCATTAAAAAAAAAAAAAAAAAAGATCCATGTGGGCCACGAGCTTGGCTCGAAGTCGAAAGGTCCCTGTGGTGGTTTGGTAAAGATAGGATCCATGCTGTGTGCTAGTAGCTTCCTGCTAGCTTGCTGTTAGCTTTCACCATCAAACTGTCTCTCTCGCTCCACACGTCACCGTCCTCTCTCTCCATACCGTCAAACTCTTCCGACTAGTTATCTGTACCACTAGACTCTCTCTGTCGTGGGTTATTAGCTTCTGACACCATGTATTGTGCCTATATGGGCCATAAAACCAAATTTGTTCAAAGTCAGGTTGGTAATATAAAAAAAAGACGTTTTTTTTCCCAAAACTTTTTCTGTATATATATTGAACCATATCTAAAGTACACATATCTAGTAAAAGAACCGTCAATTTTTATATTGTATTTTCAGATTGTGTTGGAGTGTCTTTCAATTCAGTTTATTTTGTGTAGCCCAAAATCACAAATCCTGCCTGATATTCAGAATCTTATCATTGAAAAAATTATTCAAGTGCATAATACTGATCACATTGATTCCAGAATGGATGATTGATCAAATTGAACATGCATTAAACCAAAGAGTATCATAAAATTTTAGTTGATAACTTTTACAAAACATCCAGGGTTTCACTAGTGACTGCACTGTTTTGGTTGTGACCACAGTATTTGGTTTGCAAGTTTGTATCATATTTCTTATCATATTTTCCAATCAATGACAGTTCTATCTACGGTCAGAGCTCGTGCAAGTAGGTAGATTGTAAGGGAGATACCGTTTCAAAACTTGTAAGGGCGTAATAACTAGTTTGTGAAAGATCCAGAGAAACACAAATATCCAAGGAGGCAGAGTCCCGCACGTTTTTGGAATCCCTGCTGGATGCATTTTTAGATCTTGAAAAAGAGGACATGTCCGGGGAAAAAGGACGTCTGGTCACCAGGTAATTCTCATTACTCACAGAAGTCCAGTGATCCCCTCTCAGCGCCACATGTTCTGTAGCAGCCAAGTCATTTTCCATTTTGTTCTTACCAGCTTTATACAGCGCGTGGATTTTTGTCATGATTGTGCGTCTTTGCGGTGCTTTGACGCTCGGGTCCCCCGTTGCCACTCGCAAAACTTTGGTGAAACCCTCATCCTCAACAATATTAATTGGTCGACATCTTTTTGCAATCCATTTCTCAACTGTGCTACTCAGCTTGTCACAGGCAGACTTAGTGAGGGGTCTTTAATGTTCAGTGAGGCTGGTTTGACGCATTCCACTTGAACGCCCCTCGCTGACCAACATGCTGCGTGTTGAGATGTTAAGGCTGGTTGTGCTGGTAAAACGTCAACGTCAACCTGCAGAGTGAACATCTGACATCTACGTGTATATATATACGTAGATGTCAGCTGTATATGATATATATGTAGCTGCATTAGAGCGGAAATAGTTAAATAGGTATATTGGAAGCTCATTCTGCTCATGCGTTAAATGCGTTAAAAAAATGAACGCATTAATCATGTAATTTAATCATAGCGCGTTAACGCGTTTTTTTTCACAGCTCTACTTTTTACAACATGTATGGTTATTTTATAATGTCACAAATAGAATTTCAAAACATACCGACGTAAATAATTAATAAAAAAGACGCATTCCGCTTGTAATCGATCCTGCATCTAAGCAGGACACTGAACACAACACAGTATCCAAACACTCAATGCAGTTTGTTTAACTTGAAAAGACTACAGAGAAAACATCTCCACTCTGACACTGATTATAACTGTGTCTTTATTTATGTAAGTTGCAATTCAAAACCAGTAAATTAACTGAAAACATACAATCATTTTTATCAATATTAAAAGTTCATTTTTATTGAAATGTTCTCTAAAAACTGTCTGGATCAGATTACGTTTAAAGACACAAACTCTGTCAGCTATTAAAGCAGTCGTCAGAAACCGACGTTGCTTCACGTGAAGCGTCACGTCTCTTTAAACATGCTTCCTCGCGTCTTCTCTCCTCGCTTGGTTTCCTTGCGTCTCTCCATGCATCCCTGGTGGGTGGGACTAAGACGCAAGGAAGGGACATGAGGATGCCATTTAGAGACTTGGGATGCACCCAGTGACCTCTACCCCTCATGTCCCATCTCTGCTCATCAGTCTCTGCTCTAACCCCAGAACCGGTACATATCCTGCTACAACAGAACGTGGACCTAATTATAATGATGCTGAGCGACTAAACATGGCCACCCAGGTAGGAAGTAGGTGAACTAGGTGGAGCCATGGCCTCACTGACATGTCGGTATAATAACCCCAGAGAAATACAGCGGACAATGTCCAATAGACAGAACCCTATGAACGGACAAGGCGTAGCCTACGACAACGCCGTAATGTCCTTGACACTCAGCCCATCTAACCAAGCTGTGAGTTAAGTGGGTGCATGGTTATAATACATTATTCATCGCCTGAGTTGTGGATAATTTTGTTCATAAAAACATGTTTAAATAGATTTGATTTTGTTGACAGTATTTTCGGATTTAAGGAATAGTGGAAAAGATGGGTCCAGAATTCCCCTCTGTATAAACCTTTGAATATGTCAGCAAAATTAAACGAATAACATTTTGAACCTTGAACCTGACTGCTGCAGATCCCAAACAACGCTACAATGTGGTTTATAACACTCCAAGTCTGACGGCGGAAAGGGGACAATCATGTTGTCCTTTACTCATGTCAACTTTGTGGCAAACATTAGAAACGTGCTATAGCTAAGGAAACCAGAACTGCTTGCCTGCTATTGCAATTAGATTGGATGATGATGCATTGTTTCAAATGATTGTTATCGATTTGACAAGTTTCTAAGACACCAAAGCCTCGATCTTGTCAACACACTGCAGCTCAATTGCACTTGGAGATGATGATGAACTCCAGAACCTGGGGGAAAAAAGGCCACCATTTATAAGATTAATATCAGTTTTGAGTACAGGACAGATGGAGGATGTGTGTCTTACCAAGTGTTGTATGTGGATGATCAGGATTGATGGTTGGGGCATTAACAGCAGTTTTTCTAGTCAATACCAACGCAGCCTATTCAGTAAGTGCTTACTGCAAACATTTGTCAAGCTGTAAATCTGTCAATACAACAATATACAATCATGGTAATGTTTCTTTTTTTTGACCTACCTCAGCTCTATGTTAGCATCATTACTGGTGTTTTTACTTTCTTTTTTTCTCTAATAACCTAATGTTCCCTTTCGGATCAATAAGCGCCACCATTTATCTCAATCTGTCTTTGTGTCTCCCAGCCGTCAGATTGCGAGTGATGTTTGCTGAGATTTCAGACTTGCTGGGACCTTTTAAGCAGCAGGAGGTAACATGTATGTAAATTACAACCCACTGAGTGAACATTGGTGGGCAGCGTGGGAGTGATAAAGGTGAGTGTGGACCCCCTACTCCCAACTGTTGAGAGATCAAGAAAATTATGAAAGTAAGAAAGTGTAATCATTAAAAACTATTTTCTTTTTCTCTTAAAACCATTTTGATTTTGTATGTATAACCATTTTATTTTTATGTATGACCATTATCTTTTTAACCACTGAAGGAATATATATATATATATATATATATATATATATATATATATATATATATATATATATATATATATATATTGGTCTTTATTTAAAGCAGAGTTTGTGATTAGACCATATAAAATGCAAAGGATGCTGCTGTAAATTGCTATGTTTTATAATATTTTCTATATTATGGGTAATTGTAAAAAGCTCTCCTGTGTATTAGGGTCCAGCAGCCAGTGTGACCATATTGGGCAACAAACTCTCAGTTGACCTTCGATACAAAGTCTTGGACTGACCCTTAAAGAAAAGGAGGAGGGGTTAAGTGTGTCTGTGAGGTACAAGAGGTGATGCACAGAGAGAGGACAAAGGACAAAAAGGACGAGGAGGAGAAGTTTTTCAGCAGATCTCGGTCTAATTAGAATTTCACCAGATTCTGAGAAAACAAGACTTAATATGCAACTTTACTAAAACAGGAGAAAAATCTTATTCACCCTGTCCCAGCCCTTAGGGGTTGGGACAGGGTCCCAGTTAGAGTCTGGAGGACAGGGCTCCAGCTTTAGTCTGGAGGACAGGGCTCCAGCTTTAGTCTGGAGGACAGGGCTCCAGCTTTAGTCTGGAGGACAGGGCTCCAGCTTTAGTCTGGAGGACAGGGCTCCAGCTTTAGTCTGGAGGAAACTTCTGGAGAAGAGAGCCTGGCAGTCTAGAGCAGGACCACAGAAGAGAGAGTATTTTTACCAGATCTGAATTTAGTTTGTTTTTTTCCTTATTACTTTTAATCTGAACTTAGTTTTTTTTATTTTTATATTTTTACTTTCGACACTGAGCACTGTTTCAATGAGTTCAAATTGTTGTAGGTGATTGGAACTAAAATAAAAAGTCTTAGCCTCACGATTTAGTGAGTGACTGACACCAAACAAAGTTCTGGTGCTTTAGAACAATTTAACGCTCTTGGCCTGTCCACCAACCATGAGATACAGAAGTGACGACTGAATCTACCAAAGAGACTTAAAGTGAGTATCTGTAGATGAAAACTGTGCAGTGTTCGTATAATGATAAGATGGTGTCAAACAGGCAGAGAGAAGTGTCGACGATGCATGCACTCGCTATATGGATTGAGACAAGTTGCAGCCCACTGTGGGGACCTGACAGCATAGAGCTGTAAAACACCCTCGCCAAAACCTATAACTTAACTTAAAATTTCAAAAGTCCTAACGATTGAGCCCGGGGTGAGATAAAAGACCGAAGACATTATACTCATATTGGATGAAGATTGTTATTCCTTCCAGGATCACTGATATAATTAGTCAAAGGAGTTACCACCGTGTTAGGCTAAGAGATCTTGCCTTCCTACTCTCCCCCTTCCTCCTCTCCTCTTTCCCCGGCAAGATCTCCGATTACGCTACACAACACTGTTATTTCCATCCAAAACTGCTCCTTCATCAGAAACGAGTGCTTCGGCTGCAGAAGGAGATGAGAGGTGGGACTCAAACACAGATTTACATTGCAGCCAAAGCTCTCATCCAGTCAGTTGAGCAGTGCCGATGTAGCAAAGTCTCACGGCAGTTCGTAAAGTAGTCACAAAAGATAATAGTACTGGTTTTGTGTAGAGGGACAAAAAAAATGTCTTGTCATCCTCAAGAATTTTTTTTTTCTTAGATTAAAAATGTAAGTTAGTGGAAGGCAACAAAAGAAAGCAATTAAGTTAGGTTGAGGTAAAACATAGTCGCGGGGTTCAAAATAACATATGTTAGGTAACAACTAGGGCTGTGAAATGATTAAAAATTTTAATCAGATTAATCACACGTTTCTGTGGATTAATCATGATTAATCACATATTACCAATATTCTCGGTATTTTTTAGTAAAAACAAAGATTTATGATAAAAGACAGATATATACATTGTCATTTATACATTGGGGTACTGTTGTAAACAATGCAGCTATAGGCCATAAGGTGAACCCCGTTATCTTTTCATCCCGCTCCACAGTTTTGCAACTACGTGATCTTTAGCTCATAAAAAAGAACGAGTCGTGCTAAACTACCAAAAAAAAAGTTTGTCGCTGAAATTCCAGTTAATTATTGATGCGGTGATGTTTTATGCCGAACTAGTTTATCAGAGCGTAACAGGATATTTGTCATGAGGTGACAAAGCTCAGTGTTGCCAGATTGGTGATGGCGTAGTGTCGTACCAAAGACTCAAAATAGTTGCATTTGGTGGATAATTATCGTGCATCTGGCAACCCCAAGATCGGTCGACCAATGACAGTTCTCTCTACAGTCAGAGATCGTGCAACAAGGTGAATCGTAAGGGAGATACCGTTTACAAAACTTGTAAGGGCGTAATAACTAGTTTGTAAAAGATTTAGAGAAACACAAATATCCAATGAGGCAGAATCCCGGACGTTTTTGGAATCCCTGCCGGACGCAATTTTGGGTCTCGAAAAGAGGACATGTCCGGGAAAAAGAGGACGTCTGCTCACCAGGTAATTCTCATTACTCACAAAAGTCCAGTGATCCTGTCAGCGCCACATGTTCCGTAGCAGCCAAGTCATTTTCCGTTTTGTTCTTTCCAGCTTCATATAGCGCGTGGATTTGTATCATGATTGTGTGTCTTTGCGGTGATTTGACGACGCTCGGGTCCCCCGTTGCCACTCGCAAAACTTTGGTGAACCCCTTATCCTCAACAATATTAATTCCACAACTGTGCTACTCAGCTTGTCACAGGCAGACTTAGTGAGGGGTCTTTGTTGTTCAGTGAGGCTGGTTCGTCGCATTCCTCTTGAACGCCCCTCACCGATCAACATGCTGCGCGTTAAGACGTTAAGGATAGTTGTGCTGGTGAAACGTCAAGTCTTCTCGCAGAAGGTACATCTGACATCTACGCGTATATATATGAATATATATATGTATGTATGTATGTATGTATGTATATATGTATGTATGTATGTATGTATGTATGTATGTATATATATATATATATATGTATATATATGTATGTGTATTGATGTCATAAGAGGAATGCTGATTATTGGGAGGTACATTCCTTCCCGGTGGTTGCAGCAGGGACTACAACCAGCATGATATCCAGTGAAAAAAACTACAATTCCGACTCAGCAGTGCAGGCAGGCCAAGGCTGCTGCACAGCTGAAAGGGATGAGGCTGATGAGCCTGCAGAGAGCTGGTGTGAGGGTGAAGACAGGACAGGCGCTCAGGAGAGTTCTGATATTATGTTAAAGACAATGAACCAGGAGAGGACTGAAGCACTTCAAGCAGGAGAGGACTGAACCACTTTTGTTTGTTTTATAGTATAGGTCAACGCCACAACATGATGCTGAGACAGGCGTTGTACATCCCCTCATACCCGTAGGACATCTTTTCTGTAAAAGGAGCTAAAGCTAGTGGAGCGACTGTAATCTTCAAACAAGGGAAAGACGTTCTTCAAGACAAAGACGGTAGACAATTCAACATTCCTGAGTATGACTAGCTATACTACCTACAAACAGTAGATAAATGTGATGACCAATGTAAGGAGTATTTTGATATGCAGACATGGCATTAGATTTTAGGGCACTGTAGTTATGATATTCAGAAGTTACAGATTGTTGTAGATGGTATGACATCAAGGGTAAAACAGAGATACCTGCCCTTCATTGCGAAGTGTGCACTCAGGGGAAGTTTATCCAAACTAGGAACGGGGAGCCTGATGTAAGAGCAACAGCAGCTCTAGAGTTGGTACACACAGATGTAGCAGGACCAATAAACCCAGAGTCCAGAGATGGGTATAGGTTTGCCTTACCATTCACTGATGATTATTTCAGTGCAGTGTTTGTGTACTTTCTAAAAAAAATAGGAGTGACACAGTAACAACAACAGAGAAGTTCCTTGCAGATATAGCCCCGTATAGAAAGCGTAAATATATCAGGTCTGACAATGGTACTGAATTCACAGAAAATAATTATCAGGCACTACTCAACAAAAATGGGAATAGACATGAAACCTCAGCACCATAGTCACCCCACAAGAATGGTACAGCTGAGCAAAATTGGCGCACCTTATTTGACATGGCTAGGTGTATGCTAATAGACAGTAAGTTGCCAAAGGAGTTATGGACCTATGCAGTCCAGATAGCAGCAATAGTGAGGAACAGATACTTTAACAATCAAACAGCTGCGCGTGCCAGAAGAGAGCGTGAGTGCATAGTAATATAATATTTTCTGGTATATCTAAGTTTAGACACCCAGGAGCTCTGTTGACATAGACTGCACACACAGCTGGCTGGCTAACGCGACGTTAGCCAGCCAGCTAAAGCTCCGGTGGAAAATTATTAGCTCACGCTACCGCTTTTGAGGAGGTAGATTTTGAGGTGAGGGGACTCGGGTGACCAGACGTCTGGATATAGGCCGAAGAGTCCGGATTTTGAATGCCCTCTATGTCGTCCGGCGTAGCATCAAGCCGGATGCGTATTTGTCCTCCTTTTTGGAATGGCAATTCTGAGATTGGACTGAGAGATGCGGAGAAAAGTTCATGTGGTCATCTTCATAAATAGAACATCTTTGATGTGACGCTCCGAGTCTTGGCCAATCAGCGGTAAGATGTCTCCAGCGGCTGTTTTTCAATATGCAATCTCTGTACTTAATGAGAAAACTCACAACTGAAAGTTGACGTTCTCTGAATACTACTGTTGTTGAGTCACAAAATTTAATTTTTGGATGTTTTCAGGCGAGAAGTTAGT